>NC_048918.1:5290194-5303871 GCF_011077185.1 Oxyura jamaicensis | reverse complement strand
AAAAAAAAAAAAAAAAAAAAAAAAAAAAAAAAAAAAAAAAAAAAACGAACAGGTTAGCTAGAATCCCACCTGCTTTGCTGCCCAGAAAGGCGAACGATTATTAAGGAAATAATATTTCACTTACCCAAGTCA
The DNA here is from genome assembly GCF_011077185.1 of Oxyura jamaicensis. Classification (NCBI taxonomy): domain Eukaryota; kingdom Metazoa; phylum Chordata; class Aves; order Anseriformes; family Anatidae; genus Oxyura; species Oxyura jamaicensis. The sequence goes on along the minus strand of NC_048918.1, from coordinate 5,303,739 downwards.
GCAGAAACAAAGCAACTCCTGCTCCCCCGTGCTCCTGCTCGGCTCCCGCGGGTCTGGGGGACTGGAGCCTGCCTGGGCGCTGGCAGGCAGCCGGCTGGCGGGGAGGGAGGAAGGAGATGTCTCCGCCGTGCCGGTAGCTAGGCAGCACTTACAGGGGAGTAAATTGACACGAGAATAAGCTGCTTGTGGGTGTGCATGTGCGTGCACGTCTCTGTCAATAACAGCAGCGGTACCTGGCAGCGCTGGTGCGGGAAGAGGAGTGCTCCCCAGCAGGGCTGAGGAAGCTGCTCCGCTGCCTGGAGGAAGGATGCCCGGGCACTCGCAGCTGCAGCAGCTGCCCTCAAACAGCCAATTTGCTATTAAAACACTCCTGGGTGGAATGTAAATGTAACTTCCCTTAATCAGACAAACACAGTGTTTTCTTCCTGTGAGGCTGGAAAGGCCGAGGGGCCACGCAGGATGGGACAGGACTGGACGGGGTTTCCTACAGACTGACCTGGCTGAGTTGGGTGCTCCGGCACCTTAGTACTCGTCACCAGGGCTGGCAAGATGATGCTCTCCCCCATCTTTATATGGCACAAACCATGGAGAAAAATAATTGCAGCAGAGATTAATCTCTATCAACATAGTTTTGGACTATTTTAAACCATTCATTGCCTCTGTTTTGACTTTCAAAACCCCTGTGCCTGTTGCCTTCCTGAGAAGCATGGCACATACGAATATAGGAAATACTAATTATTCGTCATTTTTTTCCATAGTGTAGAATTTTTAGGGTTGGCAATAACAACTTTACTGACTGCATTCTCAGTTGTTTTACACTGCCATCTAGAATAATGCATGAAAAACGTACATATCATTGCAAAGTTTAGTTTTATGTCAGGCAGAAATCAGCTCTGAGGCAATACTAGGAAATCCATTATTTTTAAGATTTTTTAAATCTTTAGTAGCTTAATTCCAAGGATTAGGCTGTTTAGTATTTTCTCTCTCTTTTTTTTTTTTTTTTTTTTTTTTTTTTTTTGGCTGAACTCCATCACTCTAAGCTCCACAGTGTGAGGCATTTTGGTCAAAATGTCTGGATGTGGATTCAAATCTTAAGCTTTTCTTCAGCTTCACGTTTTGGTGGAATTTGCATTGATTTGATCTTGAAACCCTTGTAAAGCTTCACCTCTTCCTTCCTTCAATGCCTCTGGAATGGCAGCACCAGTAGCTGCTGGTCCTCAGCCCCACACTGAGTGGCCTCATCTAGTTTTCTTATTGACATCCTTTGGAGTTTGTCTACTTTCTTAAACGCTATCAGCAAGTCTTGTGGTAACTAGCAGTTGAACAGCCACAGCATGCTGCTGGTGGGTAGCTGCTGGTAGGTGAAGGCTAGCTGGGTGCTTGGCCGTGCTGCTTCATTTTCTGTCTTTTCAGCCTCCGGTGGCTGGGAGTGGGGCTGGGCACAAGGACCCCCTGCCCACGGCTGTGCTGGGGGGCACGGCGCAGGAGAGCTGTGGCACCAAGTCAGGCCAGGCTGAGATGGTCACAGGCTGATTAAGGGGAAATGAAATTAATGATGACACTATGCAGGATAATGCGATTGCCTTGAGAGAAGTTTAAGGTAGAGATAATGAGAACAAAAGGGAAGCATTTACTACACTCCAGTCCTTGGAGTTTGGGTGCTGCTGTCAGCTGTATTGAAAATGAGATGCTGACGATAAACTCAGCTGGAGTGGGTAAGCACTCCTTGTTTTGCTCCTGTAGCACTTGTTGTCAGTGTCTTATAAATCTTATGGAAAGAGCACAGCTGCAGCAGGACAATGCCAGGCACAGTAAAAGCAGAAAGAAACTTGCTTGAAAACATGGAAAGCAGAGCAGTGGGTGAGAGCTGCAAAGTTCCCAGATCATCAGTTCTAAGGGTTTGGCCTTCAGAAACACACTGAGAAAAACACCAGCAACCCAGGGGGAGCGAGAGGCAAAAAGTCCCCTTGTGTGCTTTGTGGTGGAAAGACTCAATTGAGGTGGCAGCTCTCGACCTTGCCTGACAGAAATCTGGGACAACAAGCAATTCAGTTCAGGGACTTTTGCCGAGCTCTCAATGGGCCTGTGTTAAAATAGCAGTTATTAACCAAAGACGCACAGAGCCAGCAACAATCTAGTTTTTAAAAGCATGAATCAGAAGCGAGGAGGTGGGATGGAAGTGGCAGCACAACGCAGGCTTCACAGAGACGCCAGAAAGGCGCCAGAACCCCCGGCCCCGTGTAGGCCTCGGCCGCAGCCCCCAGCATCAGGGGGCCGCAGGGCGCGGCCTCTGAGGGACATGCAAGAAAAGCACGTACGGTCTTTGGTCTTGGCGCTGGGTTTTGCCACCAGATGATGACAGAAACCTTTCCCTTGGAAAAAATAAACCAGTGGGACTTAGCTCAGGTGTCCTCTGGTGATGAGGGACCTGGAACGCTTCTGTTTTTGCAAAGAAGTGAGACAAGGAAATGTCTCTGAGTATCATCAATGAGAGGGCAAGCAGGGCAGCCAGGCCGTTCGTGCAGGAGGCATCAGCAGTGTGGTTTTCAAGCAGAGCAATGTTTTGAGATGTGACACCCAAAATGTAAACAAAAGGTCAAGAAGCAAATACCAAGAATTAGCGTTGGTAGTCTCAGGGTTTTCCAGGAGCTTGACTCATGGGTTGTAAGCCTTCAGGGCTGGCACAGCACCAGCGGGGCAATCCCCTGCTGCGAAGAGGTTTTGTGCCAAGTCGCACCCAGCACCCTGGGCTGGGGACAAGGGACAGGGTGCAGGTGATGGGGTGCAGGGTGCAGGGTGCAGGGCATGGCCCTGCTGCTGGCTTCACTCTGCTGTGGCATCGCAGGAAATCCCAGGCTGGTGCCAGCAGAGAGCACTGCAGCACAGCCAATGAAAACACTGACTTTGGAGCAAAAATAGATAAATAAGGACTTTTATAAGCTGTGCAGCCAGGATTTCTGAGCAGTGGTCAAGGGAAGGTATTATTCTAGACAAGCTCCTTGCAGTACCATGTAATTCAATTATGTACTCCTCACAAGTGGAATCTGTAGGCACTATTTGCTTTCCTTTGTTGCTTTAAGAGTAAAACACAGGCACCGGCTGTGAGGCAAGGAGGCTTGTTCATTTACAATGTGACCTGGAGTGTGGTGATCTGGAACTAGATGCTTCTTTGAATCTATACTGGCTCTATTGGAAAGAGTTGCTCTTTTCTACAGACTATTTTCTGTAAATGAAGTGGTTAAATTGTTAACCAAGATAATCAAAGAATTTAGCAACAGGTTTTGCACATTCTTCCTAACCTGGTAATTAAGGTCCTGTGAACTAAGTGGTAACCATTCATTTTAAAATGGTAAAGAATCATGTAATTAGCTCCTAATAAGCACATGCTGTTAATTAAGCTCTTCAGTGGTACATTTACTGTATAGCTCGATTACCTGCCTCTAAATAATTCTGGGTAGCACTTCTCTTATATTGCCATTGTTTTCATAGACACCTGTCTTCCAGGGACTTGTCCTGCTGTGATACGAGATCCACCATCCCCAAATTTACAACAAACCCATGACCTAAAAATCAAACACTGTGGGTTTGCGTTTGAGACTGAGTGTCTTCATGTTATGAATGGCTCCTTTTGAATCAAATTTAGTTTGTATTGCACAGCTGCAATCCACAGTGGGTATATTTGATCATGCCCCAGATGCTTGACTGTCCTGCTTGTGGGCTTTTGAGCTTGGCATTCCCTGTCTGCATAGTTTCTGTGATATAGTGTATTTCCCATGTTGATAATTCATACTGAGAGTTGACTAATGGGAAGTAGCATCCAATTAGGAACCTAAAAGGGCCTTTCATTAGCTTTTTGAAAAATTAAGTACTAATTATGTAGGTTTGAATAGATATTTACTCAAGGGGTTAATTATGCATCCATAAAAAGCAAAACTTAATTCTGTGCATCTGGGGGAGGAGAGGCCCAGGAAATCATGGTAAGTTCTGGCTGTTGAGCTGTGGGCATGAAGTTTTGAGATATGCAGCTCTGTGGCCTCTGTCGTGGCTGGGGCTTCTCAGCACGTGGGGAGCACCAGAGGGAGCAAAGGATGGAGGTAACTGATGGGGGACAGGGGTAGGGAGGGCTGTCCCTCTCCAGCCTGCTGGAGAAGGTTGCATCTGTCAGTCTTTGCAGGGAAAAAGATCAATAGGTACACCTAAAGTTCACAGTTTCCAAGTGATTATTTTGCCACCTGAGGCAGATAGCTGTTTTATAAAAAATATTAAATAGTTCCCAGTAAAAATATGTTTCTCCAGTTATAAATATTTCAAGATGCTGAAATCTGGCTGAAATACTAAGAGCAATTTTTTCTTTGTCTGCTTATTACTGTGTGCAGTAAATAACCAAGGAGATAACAGTACTGTAGAATTTAGCTTAAGAAGGAATCTAATTAGATTCTTTTCATCTTGTCTCATCTGGGATTATGTGTGTTTCTGCTAAGCTTTTTTTCCCTTTTGGGCTATATAGCAGCTTCAAATCACTTTTTCTGTTTTATCTGCAGTTACGGGCACAAGCACAAGAAGAAAAAACCCTCTGCACTGTCTGTAGGTGAGACAATGACACCACTGCCTGCTCTGCTCAGCAGTCCCAGAGGAGGATGGGGACAGCCTGGACCTCGCTTTCCATTGCCTCTCTTTCTGCTGGCATCACACAGCCGGTCATCCCTGGCTCTGCCAGTGCAGCGGGAACAGGGCAAAACACTGGGAAGGGAGAGCTCAGATATGATGATAAAATCCTGAAAAACTGCATGTATCACTTCTGGAGAAACACGTGCAAGTCCCACGAAACCAGCTCTGCATTTTTAAGCTTCTCATGAGAATCATCAATAAGCTTGGAAACCATGATGAAATATCAGAGAAAAAACAGGCATTCATAATAAATTTATATCCTGGCTGCTTTTATGTTATTCTGAGTTTATAGGGAGCTCCACCTACCTGTGAAATACCCCAGCAATGTAGAGGAACTCAGTGCAAATGCTGACAAACCTACAGACTAGGGATAGTGTTTAGGAAGTTATGCATGAAAGAGATTTTTGTGACTCTTTCTGGATTACCTTTTTCTCTGGTGCAGTATGATGTCATCTGAGATTTTGTTTAAAGAGTGATGTCTTCAGCATAATTGCCACGTATTCCTCTTTCCGCAGTTTCCTTGGCTCACTAGTGCTGCTTCACATCAAGTTTTAAGGAACACAAAACTGAGCTACAGACCAAAAGTCACCCCTAAAGCCAGGGCAGCACGAGCATGCACGCAGCTCAGCAAGGCAGAGCAGGCAGGACGCGGGGGCTAACTCCTGCAGGAGCAGGCGTGTTTGTTTTGGTTTTTGAGTGATGACAAGTGAGCAAACAAGATCTGAATCTCACATCTGCTCTGAAGACTTCTCATACTCTCTGTAAGTAGCCAAAACATATCAGGAATTGGTAAGACAACATGTCTGATGGATTTATGCTTTTTTTCATCAGCTTACTGAAAAGTTGAAGCGAGATGACAAAACATTTCATAAGCAGTCACAGAGTCCATCCCTCTGCATGTGGGAGTACCGATATAAGCCAGCTTTGTCTGAAAACGTAAACTGCACTTTAGCATTCTGGACTGGCACTTTGTGAAGTTGTCCTCACACTTTCATGAGATTGACCAGCAGCACTCAGGAGCATTTGCTTTACTCACCTATGTGTAAACTGGCCAGAGAAACAGTGTAGTATGATTTCCCAAGGTGCTGTTACTCCTAATAAGCCATTACCTTGGTTTTGTGATGTTTGGAGAAATTTTTATCTTCCCAGATCCTACTAGATGTAGTTACTCAGAGTATCTGTTTTCTGACTATTCGGAAATAGCTCTGGGATGCCTGCTGGCAGCTACCATGGTCTGCTACGACACAGGGCATATATCCAAGCCTGTTTAGGCACTCTGTTCTGTTGTGTTTGTTGTGGATGTCTAAAAGTGAGTAGAGAGCTACCTAGTGGTCACTGGGAGGAAGGTGAGTTTTAGTTTCTCACCCCAAATACCATCCATTTACTAGAATTTTCTTTAGTGAGCCTGGCGGAGGGGAACTGTTCCCCCAGTGAATGATATGAAGTTAGGCTTAGGGAACAGTGGTGAACAGAAAACAAAAGTTAGGGGGTGCAGGTGTGTTCTTTAAACTAGCCTTTTGCTGAGAACTTTTCATATAAGACTAGAGCTATGACAATGCTTTAAAACAGCACTGAAAAGTGCTGTAACTTCTAAGCATCTGAGATTTATATTGATGGGTTTTGTACCGGAGCCACCTCCCTCCTCATAAAGCTGCACATTGGTTTTGAGATGCCTGACAAGAGACCACCTGCCTTTCTCCTGATTTATTACCGGAGTCATCTGGTTCCATTTGATTCCTCCCGGTGTGAAACCATTCATTATTTATATAGCCAAGAACTAGAAATAGCTGTCAGGTGTCCATTTTCAGGTTGGCAATGGCAGAGAGGAAGGCAGTGTATTCTGAGCATCCCTATCAAAGAGTAAGGTGTAAAAGGCAAACTGCTTATGAGGCTGCCTTAGAAGGAGCTAAATCAGGAATGGAAGTGCTATTTCCATTGTGAGAGGCTGCTCCAGACCCCCGGGGCCGCATGCAGTGTACCAGCGTGCTGTGGGGAATGCACCCACAGCATAACACTGTCAGTGTGCTCACCAGCAGCCCCAGAAAGCACCAGGAGGAGCTGGTACTTTATTTTTTCTTTCTGCTTAAACCAGCCTGTATGCTCTGAGCTCCACAGATCTCTGTCTGTCAGGCTCTCCTGACTTTAAACATCTGTTTTATTTTTGCTTCCCAAATATGTTTCTTGGCTATGATCCATGTTGTCTTGCATCTTAAAGTTCCAATCTTCTGGTTCATAATGATCTCACAGCTTGAATGGCAACAATAACGCTAAGCATCTCTCATAAGGCTATTTATGAAAAATCAACAATAGGCAATGGTGATAATGCTCAAGAGCTGCTTCTACACAAAATGAACATAGATTAAATATGAAAACTTCATAGTTACAATGTCAAATTTTATATTTCTTGTGTGCATGTGTGTGATTTGATCAGTGAGTGCTGCCTTCTCTTGAGATACAGTGTAAAACCAGATTTCAAAAAAAAGAAAGGCAAAAGGCCAGACATGATGGGAGCTGGTAGGAGGCATGGGATTCGTGGCCAGGAAAAGCCAGGCTCCCTAAGAAAATATGGTCCTTCTGGAAAGGAAAAGCCTCTGTAGACTCAAATGAGGACTTGAACTCATTCTAACATGGTGTTTTACTGAATTAGAATGGTAATACTTTCCCCAGGTAGGTGAAAAGCAAAGCCTGCACTTTACTGGACACTTCCTAGAAAAGCACTTTCTACTTTTTATTTTCAATTGCCTTCCTCCTCTGGTTTAAAAAAAATAAATCCAATCACACATGATATATTAATGCAGATCACTGCCAATGCAAGGAGCCAAGCAGTGAATATCCTGGAGGAGCTGGATGCCAGCTCCTCGGGGGACAAGAAGGATGCTTGCCAAAAGGAAGAGAGTTTCCAGAAGTTACTAATGAATTTGCAGACATATCCCAAAATGGTATGTCCAGGCATCTCACTGGTATGAAAACTCTTTATTTATCATGGCTTTATTATCTGTGCTTGTTCAGCACAAAACGCTTCACATTTGATTTACTAAGACCGAACTAACAATGTTACCAGCTCTGGGGTGCACCACTCATGCAATGTGCAGTTTGTACCAGCCACCACAGCCCACCCCTTCCATCATTCCCGAAATATTGCCCACCAAATCCTCCAAAACCTCTGCTGAGAATGAAGTATTTTTAGATTTTAATAGTGAGTTCTCATTTTTTATCACGCATTACTTGTCTACTCTTCATGAAGCTGTGTCTGGCCATGACACCAGTCCTGTTTAAGGTCCTCCTTCATGCTGGGCTCCCTCCTGGCTCCTGCTGTGGGCGCAGCAGCCTGATCCTGCTGTAACTGCACTTGGCACCACTTCAGGCAGGGCAGCACACTTTGTGTTAGCAGGTATTTAATTCCTGCCCATTTCTCTTTGTTGTCTTTTTAATATATTTTGGATACACCTTTAGCAAACAGTGCTGTTTGCCTGAAGACAGCTCTCTGGTATCTTTTATCTGAAGTACAGGGCAGGTTCCTGCTGCTCACTGCCTCTCCTGTGTAAATAGACTTTCACAGGCACCCCATGTTTTGCTGCAGCAATAACATCCACTGTAGTCCATTAGCATGCTGTTAATTTGCAAAATATTTACTCCTTGAGGCAAGGCTTTGCCACAGAAAGGCTTTTGCTGTCAGGAGAGACCAGAAGATCGGATAGTTTCCCTGGGTGCTACGGGAATGGATTTCAACACGCTGCCTGCCATGCTGCTCGCTGGGAGCAGGCTGGGCTGGCAATGGGTTTGGATCACCCCCTGTGCTTCATGTTCTGCCAATGAAACCATGTTTATCAGCAGTAGTTCATTTGAACATTATTAAACTTGGATGTTCAATATTTGTTTGCTTCCCTCCTCGTACCACAGAAGCCTGTGCTCACTTCTCTCCCTTAGGAAAAATAAATTAAAAAACTTTTCTGTGCAAAGGAAGGAAGAGAAAATCAGACCATTTACCTGAGGCCACAGAATTTCTCAGATATCCATTTCAAGGTGTTTATTGCAGCCTTTCATCCCGTCCCCTGACTGCTAAGACTAAATTCCCTGCCTGGTAACAGATGGGATGCCAATTTATTTTTAGCAGTTTGTTTGCTTTGATTGAACCTTTAAACAGAATCCTGCTTTAAATTCCTGAATTGCCCTGGGGGCTGACAAGTGAGGCTGAACTTCTCTGCACAAGGAAATTCAGGAGAGAAGCTACCTGTGTAGGGGAGCTATCTCCGCTGTATGAAAACAATGTTTTACTCTGCTTCAAGGAGACCTGGAGTTTGTTATAACTATTAACTGGCACACTGAGCAGTGAGTTATTCACTTTAGAAAAGTGGAAACAACAGAATTTAACTCCATCGCAGTGAGGGCTGGATGAGTGTGTAAGGTTTTCTTCAGTTTTATTTCTCTGTGTCTCTGACAAAAGACATACAAGCAGCACTGAGACAGGAACATCCTGCTTGCACCATCCTGTACACCCTTCTTGCTTTCCAGTCCCCATGTGCTGCTGCACCCGAAGCCCCTTCCTGCAGAGCTGGAGCGAGACGCGGCGGATGGTGAGATGCAGCAGTTGTAATGCAGGGATGCAGACAAAGAAATACAATTTGGCATCAAAATTAGAATATCCCACTGTGCAGGAATCTATTACACATTTGGAATGAGACACTCCTGCTAAACATATTCACATCAAAATAAAGTGATATTGTTCTCTGCCTTATGAATTTGTGAAAGCTAAAGCAGGATGAGGAAAGAGGCATACTGCTGGGAACAATGCTCTGCTCAGGTGGGGTGAAAGAAAGCACCTCTGCGAGCCCTCGCATCTGCTTCCTCACTCTTGGCTCTAACACCTGCTCATTGTGTTTTGGATAAAAAAACAAACCCCAGTCAAATTCTCACATAAGCATTCAGTAGCAAGACTTGCTTTCTCCCTCTCCAGACAGGGAGATACACATTTGGATGGACAAATCCATGCAAAAATAAGTCTTAGGAGGACTCTTTAAAGTTTTCTGTAATGAGTGTAACGGGGATCATTTCTTTTAATTGGCCGATGTCTCTGCAAGCTGTCAACCACTTCTACTTAAAGAACAAAGAATTTCCTTCACATTCCACTGAAAAGGTCTTAATGAAGCTCTGCCCATTTCTGGGAAGCCTAAAAGTCTTTATGCTCCTTCCAGAGGAGAGCTGTATACAAAACACCAGGGTTACCATCCCTCTGTGCTGGAGCCTGGCTAGGAATCACATCACTTTTAATAAAGCACTTTACTTCTGGCCTCCTTTCACCCATTTATTCAGTTCTTTGCTGAAGTTTTCATTTGAGTCATAGAGAGCTCTTTTAGACCCCTCATTTAGTTTTTCCCCTCTAAATTGCTTTTAATAATTAAGTGCAATAGAGAAGCTTTGATTGGATTCCTCACTCAGATGGTTAATTAGGTGTATCTAAATAAGTTACAAAATGTATTCCTTTGGACTCAATTCCTTTTCCTTTATCCAAACTAAAATATGCCATTCTCCAGAGAGTTCTTGTTTGAGAATTGACTGAAGGTAATTATTTCAGATAATTAAGATCACTAAGCAAAGTAATTTAATTTTCCTCTCTGCCTTTTCCTCCCTCCAAGAAATGTAAATGTCTGTGTAACACTCTATCAATAAAAAGCCTTTTAAAAGGTTAAGTTGGCAAAGTATGCTAGCATGAAGTGAAATCTGGTAGAGATGTTTAGGAAAGTAATGAAATTAAATGAATAGTTTATTATTATTATTATTCCCAAAATACTTCTTTTTTTTATTGTTTTATTTTATTTTGATTCTGTTGCTATAACAAGGGCAGAGCAGGGACAGCAAGCACAAAGATATGAACTTCTAGGGCCAAATTAGTTGTTTTGATATCAGCTCTTCTGGGAAGGGCTGGCACTGGCTGGAGCCAACAGGTGGAGGAGATGGAGAATCACTGGAAAAAGGTGAATGGCATTGAAATGATGAGGCTCCACCAATGCCACATGCAGCGAATTCTATCTAGCAAGGACTATGGGCAGGGTAGCAAGGGGGAAGTAGAAGTTGTTCAGGACATTGAAAAGAGCTTTTTATCTTTTCTTGTTCTCTTGTATTTTTTGTTGTTGTATGTGTGGTGGTTTTATTTTTTATTTTATTTGTGTCTCTGGATGTTTGTTTATTGTACAATAGGTGGTTAGAAAAGTCTGGAAGAAACTTTCTCTGACCTTCTTGTTGGAGGGGGTAATCAGAGGAAGAGAGAATTGTTTTTCTGTAAATCATAACATTTCTAATGTTTATTAATTTTTCTATTTAAAGCTGCAGAAGGGGTGAAGTTGATATCTCTTTCCTTTTGTGTTTGGTCTTGGAGCTATGAGATGCAAGCTTGTTTACCAAACTCTATTTATGTAACCAAAGAAACTGCAAAGCAAATAGGTTTCTCTTCATTCAGTGAGACCCTGAGTTAATTTAGTTCCTGCCCCTTACAGCTTTTTTTGTTGTTTCTCTGCCCTCTTTGCAAATGTTTCTTCTTGTGCCAGTTGTATCCTTTACCTCTGATGTTGCTTGTGAAGAGTTTTAGTGGTATTTACATAGGAAACGTCTTTTTCCCTGTAGCTCAGTGGCATCTCAGCCTGTAAATTCAGGGAATGCTTGGTTTCTCATCAGTGCAGCATGAGTGGGTACAGAGAAGTGAAAAATAGCAATATGAAGACTTAAGCGGCTTTCAGGATTTGAATTTTATTCAATCCTGTATCCTGGGCTGGGCCTGAAGCTCAAACCTCCTCTCCAGCTGAGTCAGACCTTCCTGACCTGGCAGTGCTGTTTGAATCCAAAAGCCTGGGGCTGTGGTCGGTCCCAGTGGTGCAGCCCTTCTAGATGTGGAGTGGGGCTGGGGGTCTGGGAAGGAAGCATCCTGCATTGCTGCAGCACTCTGGGCTGGCCTGGGCTGGAGAAATGAGCTAGACAGTAAAAACATCGGGGATCCATCTGCATATCTTATGTATTTCTCAAATAATTTTAGCACAGAGGGGATGGATTCGCTGCTCACATTTACCTTAAACTACTTTGGTTTCTCTTTTGGGAGTCTACTGGAAGCTATTGCTGCTTTTAAGGTCACTTGTAATATGATGCATGCTTTGGAGAAGCAAATGGTCTGGGACCATTTAAATGTTCTTCTGTAAAAAGGACAGTGCCTGGACAGGGTGTCCAGTTCTCAGGGTGCCTACAAGATGCTTAGAAATAGGGGCTGCTTTCCACAGCAGTAAGCTTCCCACCTGTTAATTTCTAAAGCCTAGCTCAGGATTGTTTTTCCTTAGTTTTAGCCACCCTATAATGACTGCATGTTTCTTTATTAAAGCTTCCTGTGGTGTGTTCGTTATAATTTGTCTTATGAGGGCCACTCACTGAAATGCACAAACACTTCAGCAGCTTGTCAGTGCTCGGCTTTGAAGCCAGCGCAGAGCTGAATACCATAGATCTGCTATCTTAATTAGTACAAGAGGTTACAGAGATGTTAATGCCTGATCTTGCAGGGATGACAGAAAGGATTAAAGGTTGTGGGAGCAGATGCCTTTACAACAGAAGGGTTGTGGGCGCTATTTTCCTGTGCTCAAGTTAGCAGGTTCAGGTGGGTGAGCTTTTTGGTGTTGGTGTGAGGTAGGGCATACATGGGCTCATGGCTTGCACTCAGGCTGGGATTGGGATCAAGCAGGAATGTCTCTATTCCTTCATAGTTTAATGGTATCAAATTCTACTAAAAAATACTTGAAATAATGCCTAAGCCTTGGGGCTATGAAATATCATCTTTCAATTTGTTTGTTTTCTAAGTGGCCTTGCTGCAGTGATTAGGAAGCTCTGCGGGGTGTGGGCACATGGCACGCGTCTACTTGGCTCCCCTTCCTGCAGCCAGCAGGGCCGTGGTGACCTGAGTGCTGCTCCTGGCACCTGCATAAGGTCTGTGAGATAGCAAGCAGAAATATTCTTTTTCCATCCCTTTGGGACAAACTGGAATGTGTGTTTCCATAGTGCTGGCATGCTGAGTAGCACAGGTGAGAGGGGTGGAGAGGAGGTGGCACCTCAGGAACCTCAGGGCTGTGTGCAGGGACCATGCCAGGGAGAGGGCGTCTGCAGCATTAGCCCACTGCCTGTGCTTGTGCCCAGTACTGGAAATCATATACTGGACAAGATGTACCTTTTGCAGACCTGTTCTCCCTGGCTTTGCCCAATCTGTTCTTGTGGTTCATGTGATGAAATTCCTTAGATGCAGACAGACCTATGTAACGGCCACAAGCCTTGCTTGAAGGCCTTAAAGCAGGCACTGTGCAGGCATAGAATAACAGTGATATTTGTCTTATTTATAGCTCTTGGGTTTCTGTGTTGCAGTACAGCATCTGAGTCCTTGGCCTACATTGATTCCATGAATGGTCAGTCCCTGCCCAAAATGGTCATAGTTTCAGGTCCTGATTCTTGCGGTAATGTGGTTGCGGCTGAGTCTTTCAAGATGTCTGTATATGTTGAATAATACCCAGCATGTCTAAAAGTGCTAAAATCTTACTGTAATTAACTTATTGTATTTTATGGTGTTTCGTGTGCCTCCTTGGCATGCGGAGGATCTCAGATCTTTGATCCAGAGGTGGTGATTTATTGGGCAATTACACATCTACACACCATCAGTCATGCTAGAAAGAGGCACTGTGATTTCATCAGTCTGAGAGAATGTGACATGGAAGGACTTTTATCAAATGAAGGGGGGCTGATGGATGGAGAAGTCATGGAAGTATTGATTCAAGCCAATATATTATCTTCTACATTAATATTGTGCAGACAGTAGCAAATAGAGACTCTCTGCTAGTGTTAGTACTCCCCCCCCCCCCC